>NC_066295.1:0-10000 GCF_905404315.1 Leptidea sinapis
CTCCTGATCGATCCGTTGCTGGGCGCCCTCGAGGAAGAGGGCCTGCGCGTGCAAGCCTTCGCCGACGACGTAGTGCTCGTCTTCTCGGGCTCCTCTCCGGAGACTATCGCGCGGGCCGCTAACTCCGTCCTCCGGCGGGTCTACGACTGGGGCTTGGACAACAAGCTGCGATTTGCTCCACACAAAACCAACGCCATGGTGATCACCAAAAAACTGAAACTAACACCAATTCAGATCACCATGGGCGGCGAAAGCATAAAGATGGTCCCTGAAACCAAGATCCTGGGTCTTATAATTGACCACAGGTTGTCTTTTAAGCCGCACGTCATTGACGTTTGCCGAAAGGCAACGGCCATCTATGGCCAATTGTCAAGGGCGGCTAAGACAACCTGGGGTCTGAACCCAGAGGTGGTCAGACCATCTACATCGCCGCTGTGGAGCCAATCGTACTATACGCTTCAAGCGTCTGGGTCCCAGCCGTAGATCAAGTCGGAGTGCGGAAGTTGCTGGACGCAGTTCAGCGCGGGTTCGCGCGGAAGATCAGCCGGGCCTACAAAACCGCCAGTTTGAGTGCGACGCTGATCCTGTCAGGTATCTTGCCACTCGACCTGAGAATCCGAGAGGCAGCAGAACTGTACCGCTATAAAAGGGGCGAGGACATTGATGGTATGGCAGACAGGAAGGCTGAACAGCGGGTTAGCTTCCTGGATGCTCCCCATCCAGCCCTCGCTCCTGAGGTAGAATTCTGTTGCCTCGAGGAGACACAGGCCGAAACCGGCGTGGTAGAAGTGCAGGATGACCAAGGAGAAGGAGAGGGTTATCTGCAGGTCTACACCGACGGCAGCAAGATACAGGGCAGGGTTGGAGCCGGAATTTCATACAGGCGGCGAGGCCTGGAAGTCAGAGCAAGAAAACTCAAATTAGAGAATTATTGCTCTGTCTTCCAAGCCGAAATGTGCGCTATTTCGAAGGCTATCGAGGACATCTTGAAGATGCCCGATATGAAGGTCGAGATCCTTAGTGACTCCAGGTCGTCGCTGGAGCTGCTAAGGGATCGATCTTCGTTCCACCCGATAGCCTTCGAAATTAAAAACCTTATCCAGCGGGCCCGAAATATGGGTAAAACCATTCGGTTCCGCTGGGTTCGGGCGCATGTAGGTATTGAGGGGAACGAGAGGGCTGACCACTTGGCGAAGGACGCGGCGCTCCGTTCGAAGTTGAGGTCTGCATACGATGGAGTGCCGGTTTCCACTCTTCGCCGCAACATCCGGGGCAGGACCCTTGAGGTCTGGCAGGAGCGCTACACCGCGGGTCAAACTGCAAGTGTTACAAAAGCGTTCCTGCCAGACGTCAAGGTGTCTTATAAGCTGATACGGGAGGAGCCCTTCTCCGCTTTTATGGCCCAGGTCATCACGGGCCACGGCGGTTTCGCAGCGTATCTCCACCGGTTTGGCCTGAGGGATAGCCCAGTGTGTATATGCGACGGTCAAACGGACGAAAGCGCATTGCACCTGGTGCTCGACTGCCCTAGGTTTGGCGGTGGAGGTTCGACTTGGAACTGCAGAGCGGAGTGGCTGTACTAGAGGCAAACCTATCCCACCTTATAACGCGACCCACTAGGCAGCTGTTCGAGTCGTTCTGCCATAAAATCCTAGCGGATGTGCTGCCTAGGAACGGCAGCAATATTAATATTAAGCAGCTTAAATTATAATTATATTAGTTTCGTGTTTTGTCTTATATTTATAATTAGTATGGAATAGGCTGTATAGTGTAAATAAGGTATACATTGTACAAAAGCCACAATAGAGTGTTAGGTCAATTTATGTAATTTTATTATTAGAAGTAGCATTAATTGTATAAAACGGTTCCCTATGCATAAGCATAGGGGCTGTTATACAACCTTAGCCTTTAAGTAGACGTGCCTAGAATAAGATAGTATTAAGTAATTAAAACTGTAAATATTTCATGTAATAGCAAATAGGTATTAGATTCATAAGTGATAATGAAAGAATATGTTGAGTAGGTAAACTCGTAGCTGTAAGATCATATGTTTAGTAAATAAGGAAAAATTTAAAAAATAATATTGTTAGTTTGTAAGCGATAAAATAAATAAAAACTTAATAAATTAGTAACCCACCCACAACCCCTACCGATCAATGGGAGGGAGAAAGTAGAGTCTTAGTTGTTCCTCGGCCCTGGAGCGAAAGCTGCCAGGGAGGTAGGCCTACTAGGAAAAAAAAAAAAAAAAAAAAAAAAAAAAAAAAAACCTAACCTAACCTAACCTAACCTAACCTAACCTAACCTAACCTAACCTAACCTAACCTAACCTAACCTAACCTAACCTAACCTAACCTAACCTAACCTAACCTAACCTAACCTAACCTAACCTAACCTAACCTAACCTAACCTAACCTAAACCTAACCTAACCTAACCTAACCTAACCTAACCTAACCTAACCTAACCTAACCTAACCTAACCTAACCTAACCTAACCTAACCTAACCTAACCTAACCTAACCTAACCTAACCTAACCTAACCTAACCTAACCTAAACCTAACCTAACCTAACCTAACCTAACCTAACCTAACCTAACCTAACCTAACCTAACCTAACCTAACCTAACCTAACCTAACCTAACCTAACCTAACCTAACCTAACCTAACCTAAACCTAACCTAACCTAACCTAACCTAACCTAACTAACCTAACCTAACCTAACCTAACCTAACCTAACCTAACCTAACCTAACCTAACCTAACCTAACCTAACCTAACCTAACCTAACCTAACCTAACCTAACCTAACCTAACCTAACCTAACCTAACCTAACCTAACCTAACCTAACCTAACCTAACCTAACCTAACCTAACCTAACCTAACCTAACCTAACCTAACCTAACCTAACCTAACCTAACCTAACCTAACCTAACCCAGTCTCTTTCGCACCTCTGACGAGTACGCAGTAAATTCGAGTCGCTCCGCAATCGTAAAATATAATTATTGGTATTTTTGTTGCAAATCTATTAGTGTGGCATATCAAAAGACGCGTCTCGCGACGGCGGATCTAGCAATATAAATATTTCTAAAATCCAAGTGAAGAAAGTGACAAAAAAGTGTAAAAAACTTTAAATTGTGTAAAAAAGTGGTGTTAAAGTGCGAACGCTGCCTTAACAAGATCTTTTCCCCATCTTTTTCTTGATTGCGCGCGGTGCGCCTCATTGAGCTGCACATTTTGAGCCATATTCGAGATTTTTTCGAGCACGGATTCGGGAGATATCCGGGAAAAAGGAAAAAAGGGCGTGGCACGAGGTATGTGATACCGTTGTTGCCCCCATAAGTGCGATACACCGTCAGACGCGCCGTGAAAAGCTCATTACAGCGACACATCGTGCGCTCAGATCAAGCTTGGGGAAAAAAAGTTATACAAGTAAAACATTAATAACCGTCAAAAGGCAGCGTTCAAACGTAAATAACTAGAAAACCAAAGCGGTAACCTAAACTTTTCATTTTATTGGACGATAGGTCTCATTGAGACGTATCTTTGGACACCTCATCCAGATTTTTCCGGCCACTGGTGGCGATTTTATCGCCAATTTTCAGTGAAACCACGCGGCACGAGGTCGGGGATCCAGCAGGAGCAGCTCAGCGCGCGCTACGTCGTTGGAAAGCTCCTAAGACAAGGAATAAGCCGCCGCTTCGAACAGCACGATCGGACACCTCCAGGCGACACCAGCCCGTCGGGAAGATTTGGATTGAAAATCCGGGATATCTCGGGAACGGTGCGTCCTAGCTCATTTTTAACCCCAGGCCTGGATATACACAGTGTGTATATCTGGTCCTTTTCCTTTTAAAGCCCTCTACCAAACCCTTTTTTCAAAATTTCAAAATTCCAGTTTTTATAAATTATCCCAAAATTTTGCTAACTTTTGAAATTTTCAAATTCCTAATAATTTATATCTTTTAAACAGTGCCTTCGTTTGCAAATTTGACACCGGATTCTTTTATAGTATACTCATTAGCATCTAGTAAAATTAAAAAACACCATAAATCCCACTTAACAATCACCCCCCCCCACCCACCCCCCATATTCCTTTTGACACCGTTCCCAGATTAGTTAGATCTAGGTAGATAAATTATAATAGTATATATATTTAAGGTTTTTATAATTATTTTGTAATTGGTTATAATATTTAGCTGCCGTTCCCCCAGCACCATGTCGTCGACATACAATCCAAAATCGACTCGAACACTCCGGAACACCGACCGCGAAACGATCTCCGCGGCGACCGCGAAAAGGCCATCTTCGGACCCCGGAAGGGTCAAAACAGTACCTTGCCGTCGTATCGAGGCTGGGGAGGGTTCCACCTTCTCCGGGAGCGAGTTTGGGGCGGGATCGGGATCTAGGCAATCCGAAAGCGGCACCCTGGCACAGGCGCTCCAAAGGGAGGCGGATGCAGCTTTTCGCACCCCGCCATCTGGAGGAAGGCGTGGTAGCATTGGGGAGCCCGAGAGTCCGACCGCGACCCTTCTAAAGACCGCGAACGGGGTATTCCAGCGTGCCAAGGAGGAACTAGAAAAGTCTGGGAACCTGAAAGGCTCCATAAGAGCAACTGTTATGGATGGCCTCAATTTTCTTTACGAGGCCACCCTTCAGGTTAACAGTGCGCGGCGCGATGTCCTTCTGCAGGTCGAGCAACTGCAACGTAGACATGCGGAGGACATCGCTAGGAGGGAGTCCAACCATATGGAGCAGATGCTTCTGCTGACGGAGCGGCTTGAGAAATCAGATGTGGGGGGGCAAACGGCGGAGTTGCGCAAAGAACTGGAGGCACTCCGCCGAGTTGTCGAATTCGACGTAATAGCGGAGATGAATAAGATAAATCTCCCCCCCCCACCCGCTGCGAAAATGGGCTCCCTTCTGGAAGAGCTGAAGACGATGCACAAAGATGCTGTCAAGATGCTGGAAGAGGTGCGCGATCTGGGAGCAAAAACGTCAAAGCTCCTAGAGGAGCCCGCAAGGGCCCAGGCACCGCCTTCTTACGCGGCGATGGCCGCGAAGGCACCGGTCAAGTCCGGCCATTCGATTGTGGTGACCAGTGAGTCACCGGAAGATTCCAGTGACAATGTGGTCACCAAAATAAGAAAGGCCGTCGACCCAACAAAAACCGGTGCCAAAGTGGACAGCGTCCGCATGGTACGTAACCGGAAGGTGGTGCTAACTTGCGGCACACGAGGTGAAGTGGAGGCCGTTAAGACTCGGCTAGGGGCCAATCCAGGGCTCAAAGTCCAAGAGGCGAGAGGGAAAAACCCGATGATAATCATCAGGGATGTCCTCTCTTGCCTCAAGGATGAGGAGGTCCTTGCGGCCCTTAGGGCCCAGAACAAGGAGCTCTTTGAAGGCCTCCACAAAGACCAACAAACGACGGAGGCATGCTTCCGTCGACGGTGCCGCAATCCGCACCTTATGCATCTTGTCTTGCGCGTGGCCCCTCCGCTGTGGCGCCGCATGGTCGGCGGGGGGTCTGTCCACCTCGATCTAAAACGATCAAGGGTGGAGGATTTCTCGCCGCTCATCCAGTGTTCGAAGTGTTTAGCCTTCGGACACGGGCGGCGCCACTGCAAAGAGTCTTCGGACCTTTGCAGCCACTGCGGGGGGCCACACGTGAGAGCAGAATGCCCCGACTATGTCACGGGAGAACCGCCCAGCTGTGTCAACTGTCGACACGCTAAGCTGGACAAGACGGATCACGGTGCATTTAGCGGCGACTGTCCGGTGAGGCGGAAATGGGATGCCATTGCCCGCCTCGGTGTGAGTTACTGCTGAGGGCACCGCGGTCATAAATCCAGGTGGTCGCGGGCCCAGGGATGCTGCTTCGAGGCACATGATACAGGTAAACCTGCAGCGGAAGCGATTGGCAACCGATGAACTGATGGCGGAAGCTGTCAGTCAGAAGGTGAGCCTGGCACTGCTGCAGGAACCCTACACAGGTAATCAAGGTGCCTTGAAGCGGTATCCGGGGGTCCGCGTCTTTCAGATGGACCAGGGGATTAGTAAGACCAATCCCGCAAAGGCCGCAATAGCGGTCTTTGATAAAAACCTCCAGGTTAGGTGTGACCCGAGCCTCCAGTCGGAGAACATAGTGGCAATTACCATAGAGTTCTCCGATTGGACACTTGGAATAGTGTCCGCCTACCTGGAAGGGGACAAACCCCTGGATCCATACCTGGAACGTCTGTCCAGCGTCCGATCCAAGTTGGGAACCTTGAGTGTTGTGATCGGAGGGGATTTCAATGCGTGGAGCCCATGGTGGGGAAGCGCAGACGAGGACCACCGGGGAGCCGAATTGGCAGGATACTTCGACGACAACCAGCTGCACATCCTCAACACCGGTACCGAACCAACATTTCAAGTGGTTCGGGGAGGTCGGCTCTGTACAAGCAGAGTCGACATTACGGTGTGCAGCCGAAGTATCTTGTCAAGGATGGAGTCCTGGAAGGTGGACCCCGACATGGTCAGTTCCGATCATAACGCTCTAAGGATAGGACTCCGCGCTGGCCGTGCAAAAGCACCCGGCCCAGCACCAACCACTCGGATATATAATACACGCAAGGCAGACTGGGATAAGTTCCGAAAGGAACTAATCTTACAGCTCCAAAAGCGCCAGATCCGAGTGGAAAGAGTGTCGGCCGTAACCGCCCCCGAGGACATCGAAAACGTTGTCATCGAGTATCAGGAGGCGGTTCGCCAAGCGTGTGAGACCGCAATCCCAAAGCTGAAGCGAATGCTGAAATATGAACCTCCGTGGATGACCTCCGAACTTCGGGCCCTGAAGCGCGATGCGGTTACTAAGAAGAATCGCATCCGCTGCGCGGCCCCAATTAGGAGGGATTTCGTCGTCCGCCAGTATCTCGACGCCCGGGAAAAGTATGAGTCTGCCGCACAAGCGGCACAGACCCATAGCTGGAAGGAGTACTGCACCGCGCAAACAGGCGAAAGCCTGTGGGACGGCATCTACAGAGTCCTCCGTCAAACCTCGAAAAAGCAAGAAGATAAACTTCTTGTGAGGGACGGAGTGACTCTTGATCCCAAGCAAAGTGCAGAACTCCTTGCAGCTACGTTCTTCCCGGACGATAGAGTGGAGGACGACTCTCCCGTACATTCCGCAATAAGGAGAGAGGCGGACCGCCCTCTGCGCGAGTTATCCTGCACAGAGGACGATCCGCCCTTCACCCTTGCGGAACTCAGGGAGGCGGTTCACGATTTCAGCGCTCGTAAAGCGCCTGGATCGGACGCGTTCACAGCTGACATCAGTGCCAAGAGCATTGAAGCAGATGAGCGGCTCTTCTTAGAGATAGCCAACAGGTGCCTCGCTGTGGGATACTTCCCGAAGCCGTGGAAGCGTGCGGCGGTCGTGACACTTCCCAAACCGGGAAAATCCGACTACCATCATCCAAAGTCTTACCGTCCGATTGGACTTTTGTCAGTCCACGGTAAGACTTTGGAAAAGATGATGGTGCGTCGGATTAAGTGGCACGTACTGCCGACGCTAAATCCGGCCCAATTCGGATTTATGCCACAGCGAAGCACTGAAGATGCCCTCTTTGCCTTGGTCGAGCACATCAGAGCTGAGGTCAGGGCAAAGAGGGTAGTTTTGATGGTGTCTCTAGACATAGAGGGGGCATTCGACAGCGCCTGGTGGCCAGCTATTAAACATCAGCTGGCCGCCAGGAAGTGCCCGGGAAACCTATACTCCACCGTATGCAGCTACCTCAACGACCGGGAGGTCATTATTCGATACGCGGGCGCCGAATGCGTAAGGCCCACGACCAAAGGGTGCGTTCAGGGATCGATTGGGGGGCCCATATTCTGGAACCTCCTGATTGATCCGTTGCTGGGCGCCCTCGAGGAAGAGGGCCTGCGCGTGCAAGCCTTCGCCGACGACGTAGTGCTCGTCTTCTCGGGCTCCTCTCCGGAGACTATCGCGCGGGCCGCTAACTCCGTCCTCCGGCGGGTCTACGATTGGGGCTTGGACAACAAGCTGCGATTTGCTCCACACAAAACCAACGCCATGGTGATCACCAAAAAAACTGAAACTAACACCAATTCAGATCACCATGGGCGGCGAAAGCATAAAGATGGTCACTGAAACCAAGATCCTGGGTCTTATAATTGACCACAGGTTGTCTTTTAAGCCGCACGTCATTGACGTTTGCCGAAAGGCAACGGCCATCTATGGCCAATTGTCAAGGGCGGCTAAGACAACCTGGGGTCTGAACCCAGAGGTGGTCAGGACCATCTACATCGCCGCTGTGGAGCCAATCGTACTATACGCTTCAAGCGTCTGGGTCCCAGCCGTAGATCAAGTCGGAGTGCGGAAGTTGCTGGACGCAGTTCAGCGTGGGTTCGCGCGGAAGATCAGCCGGGCCTACAAAACCGCCAGTTTGAGTGCGACGCTGATCCTGTCAGGTATCCTGCCACTCGACCTGAGAATCCGAGAGGCAGCAGAACTGTACCGCTATAAAAGGGGCGAGGACATTGATGGTATGGCAGACAGGAAGGCTGAACAGCGGGTTAGCTTCCTGGATGCTCCCCATCCAGCCCTCGCTCCTGAGGTAGAATTCTGTTGCCTCGAGGAGACACAGGCCGAAACCGGCGTGGTAGAAGTGCAGGGTGACCAAGGAGAAGGAGAGGGTTATCTGCAGGTCTACACCGACGGCAGCAAGATACAGGGCAGGGTTGGAGCCGGAATTTCATACAGGCGGCGAGGCCTGGAAGTCAGAGCAAGAAAACTCAAATTAGAGAATTATTGCTCTGTCTTCCAAGCCGAAATGTGCGCTATTTCGAAGGCTATCGAGGACATCTTGAAGATGCCCGATATGAAGGTCGAGATCCTTAGTGACTCCAGGTCGTCGCTGGAGCTGCTAAGGGATCGATCTTCGTTCCACCCGATAGCCTTCGAAATTAAAAACCTTATCCGGCGGGCCCGAAATATGGGTAAAACCATTCGGTTCCGCTGGGTTCGGGCGCATGTAGGTATTGAGGGGAACGAGAGGGCTGACCACTTGGCGAAGGACGCGGCGCTCCATTCGAAGTTGAGGTCTGCATACGATGGAGTGCCGGTCTCCACTCTTCGCCGCAACATCCGAGGCAGGACCCTTGGCGTCTGGCAGGAGCGCTACACCGCGGGTCAAACTGCAAGTGTTACAAAAGCGTTCCTGCCAGACGTAAAGGTGTCTTATAAGCTGGTACGGGAGGAGCCCTTCTCCGCTTTTATGGCCCAGGTCATTACAGGCCACGGCGGTTTCGCAGCGTATCTCCACCGGTTTGGCCTGAAGGATAGCCCAGTGTGTATATGCGACGATCAAACGGACGAAAGCGCATTGCACCTGGTGCTCGACTGCCCTAGGTTTGGCCGGTGGAGGTTCGACTTGGAACTGCAGAGCGGAGTGGCAGTACTAGAGGCAAACCTACCCCATCTCATAACGCGACCCACTAGGCAGCTGTTCGAGTCGTTCTGCTATAAAATCCTAGCGGATGTGCTGCCTAGGAACGGCAGCAATATTAATATTAAGCAGCTTAAATTATAATTATATTAGTTTTGTGTTCTTTTTCTTTTCTTTTCTCTTATATTTATATTTAGTATTGAATAGGCTGTATAATGTAAATAATGTATACATTATACAAAAGCCACAATAAAGTGTTAGGTTAAACTTATGTAAATTTATTATTAGAAGTAGCATTAATTGTATAAAACGGTTCCCTATGCATAAGCATAGGGGCTGTTATACAACCTTAGCCTTTAAGTAGACGTGCCTAGAATAAGATAGTATTAAGTAATTAAAACTGTAAATATTTCATATAATAGCAGATAGGTATTAGAAATAATATTGTTAGTTTGTAAGCGATAAAATAAATAAAAACTTAATAAATTAGTAACCCACCCACAACCCCTACCGATCAATGGGAGGGAGAAAGTAGAGTCTTAGTAGTTCCTCGGCCC